>NC_053434.1:23402077-23435178 GCF_007990345.1 Gossypium hirsutum | reverse complement strand
TTAGTTATTATTTAATGTCTTTATGTCGAAAATTAAAACTCGAAAAGAATTTAAAATAAGGTCCTTCTTTATATTGCGTTATTTTTTTTTTTTAAAATTACTTGGATAAGTCAAAATGAAAAATGCCTTCTTATCTCGAATTAACAAGATGTCACATCCAGTAAGTTAGGACACGAACCTTGTATTTTTTGAGAGTAAGCTTTCCTTTTATTTTTATTTAAACCTCATTTATTTTAATTTAAAAGGATATTCGATTACTTAAAATCAACGAGAAAATCGAATCTCAGTAATTAGGGCCGATTTTCTCGAATTTCTAATACGATATTGCCTTTACTTTCGAAAATCCTCATATCGAGAAACACGTGTCATATCCAATGCGTTAGGACACAACATATTGAAATCCCGATATGAGTTTTTATTATGTTTTTTATTAAAGAGCATTCTCGAGCATTTAGATTCACAGAAATAGAACCAGCACGTTAGGCCCATTCTCTCGAAGATCCAAGTATCGAGTATTGCTTTTGTTTCCAAAATTTTCCTTTTTTACGAATTCGGGTAAAAATTGATGTGACGGAATATCAATTACGATAATGCGAGTAAAAATAATACGAGCGAAGATAACAAAAATAAATATATAAAAATCAATTATATACAATAACAAGTAAATAAACAAAATAAAAAAAACTAAAACATTTTTAAAAAAATAATAATGGAACATAAATAAATAGATAAACATAAAGTAAAACAATAATAATAATAAGAGATGAATAAATTATAAAGTTTTAAAATGCATGTATGAATTTAAAAGATTTAAAATACAAAAAAACTATGTAGGTATATATATATAATGAAATATGTATGTCTATACATATATATATATGTGTATGTACAAGAATTATAAATATGAAACATAATACATATTATAAATAACATGCGCATGTATGTATATATATTACATAAAGACAAAAAAATAAAATATGTATATTATAAAATAAAATAACGTAAGTATGTACATACATTTATAAGTATATGAATTAAAATATGTAAATATATAAGTATATATATGCCTGTAGAAAATATGAAATATAAAAATATATACTTAAAATAAATAAAGAATATGTACATGTATATATATAAATTATAATAAATATTAGAATAAAAATGAAATAAAATATTAAATATGAAAATATATATATGTATACACGTACATAATAAAATATATACTAATACATAATAATAATAATAGTAATACTAATAATACTAATAATATAAAATAACAAGGATATTTAATAAAGATATAAAAATAAACGAAAAAAGGACTAAAATTGAATTAAAAATAAAGTTGTGGGGCAAATGTGAAAGGAAATAAAGAGAAATGGGCTTATTTGAGCGCGCACAAAACATAGGGGGACCGAAACAACAATTATTCCATTCCATTAAAACACAGCACATTAGCGGGGACTAAATCGAAAAGCGCGAGAAATTATGGGGCCAAATTGGAAACAAGAAAAATGACTTAATTGCAAAACCTTGAAAAGCGGAAGGACTGCGCGCATAAATATCCCATTCAAACGAAAACACGCGGATCCTCTAGCGGGTCGGGTCGGATGGATCGGGCAATGGTCAAAACGACGTCGTTTGAGGCTTAAGTGTAGCCCCCAAAACGACGTCGTTTTGGAGGGCTATATAAAGGCCTAAAATAGCCAAAAAAAATCATTTGGGAGAGGGAAAGAAAAAAAGAAGAGAGAGAGGGAAGAGAGAAGGGAGAGAGAAGGGAGGGGAAAGGGGAATCCGGCCAGGGGGCCGGTCACCGGACGGCCACCGGAGGCTCGCCGGCGCCGGCGCCGGCCACCGAAAAGGTCAAAAATATTTTTTTTCTTTTTTCTTTTTTTTTTGCTTAATAATGCATATATTTTTATGTTTTAATATTTTTTAGTATTTTTATGTAGAAAATAAACTCAAAACAGTAAAGAAAAAAAAAGAAGAGTCACCTTAGGTTTTAGATTTGATTCTCCGATTTGGTGTTAGAGCCCCTGATAGTATATATATTTTCGAATGGTTCTTGTATTGAATCTGTTAATATTGAAAGAAAATCTTTTGTTTTCATAGCAAAAAATAAAAAATCCCCCCTAATGGTGAGATTTTCGGTTTTTATAACCGATTACAAATGTTTATTTTCTATTTGTTTATTTCTACTTGGCTTCTTGCAGGTGGCCATGGCCGACAGTGGCATGGTGGTGTTCGGCACAAGTGGGCAAGTGGGCAAGTGGGGGTAGGTGGCTAGGGTTAGTGGGATTAGGGTTTCTGAATGCTGAGTTTAGGTTAATGGGCTGGGGTAGTTGGGCTTCGGGTTTATTGGGTTGCTATTTGTATTTTCTGGACAATAGGCCCAGCAAATTTGGGCTTCTACAGCTGCCCCTCTTTGCTCGTTTTTGTGTAACAAGAACAGAGCAAAGACTAAAAAAGACCAAATTTGCCTGGTCTCACCGAGGCTTGACTTCTTTGGGTGCTTCTCTTCTTCAAGTAGCCTTATTCCAGCCTGCTACATCTTGTTGCTTCGATCCACTCTACTTCAAGTTCAGATACGCCTTGTAGCTTCAATATACTTTGCTACGACTCCATGGGGATGAGATTTGTGTTTTAGTCTGCTCCACTACTACTTAGGGAGATAAGACTTGATGTGATCTGCTCCACTAACTGCTTAGGGAGATAAGACTTGATGCGATCTGCTCCACTATTGCTTAGGGAGATAAGACTGTAATCTTCGATATATTCCACTGTCAAATACAGGGAGATAGAGTTATCGGCTTCAATCTACTCCACTGTCGTCACAGGGAGGTAAAATCTGCCATCATCGATCTGCTTCGCTGCCAAATACAGGAAGGCAAGATCTGCAATCTTCAATCTGTTCCACTGCCAAATACAGGGAGATAGAGTTATCGGCTTCAATCTGATGTGATCTACTCTACTGTAACTTCAGAGAGATAAGATCCTTTATTTTAATCAGCTCCACTGTAACTTCAGAGAGATAGGATTACTAGCTTCAATCTACTCCGCTGTAATCTCAGAGAGATAAGATCTCTGGCTTCAATCTGCTCCACTGTAACCTCAGGGAGATAAGATCTCTGACTTCAATCTGATGTGATCTACTCTACTGTAACTTCAGAGAGATAAGATCCTTTATTTTAATCCGCTCCACTGTAACTTCAGAGAGATAGGATTACTAGCTTCAATCTACTCCGCTGTAATCTCAGAGAGATAAGATCTCTGGCTTCAATCTGCTCCACTGTAACCTCAGGGAGATAAGATCTCTGACTTCAATCTGATGTGATCTACTCTACTGTAACTTCAGAGAGATAAGATCCTTTATTTTAATCCGCTCCACTGTAACTTCAGAGAGATAGGATTACTATCTTCAATCTACTCCGCTGTAATCTCAGAGAGATAAGATCTCTGGCTTCAATCTGCTCCACTGTAACCTCAGGGAGATAAGATCTCTGACTTCAATCTGATGTGATCTACTCTACTGTAACTTCAGAGAGATAAGATCCTTTATTTTAATCCGCTCCACTGTAACTTCAGAGAGATAGGATTACTAGCTTCAATCTACTCCGCTGTAATCTCAGAGAGATAAGATCTCTGGCTTCAATCTGCTCCACTGTAACCTCAGGGAGATAAGATCTGAAATTTTTTGGTCTGTTCCACTGTAATCTCAGGGAGATAAGACCTGTATAATAAACCTAATTATGCCTAATGATTAGGATGACATGATCAAAATGAAACAAATGCTCCTAACTAGACATATGTGAATGGTGTTTGCATGAATGCAGAATTTTATTTTTCCGAGAATGATCTCGCTTAGGTTATCACTACTCGAAGTTTATCAAGGTTTTGTGACTGATGTGCTACAACGCCTTCTCGCTTGACTGATTTTTCTGAAGAAACATTTAGCCAGACTGTCCCCATTGTAAACCTCAAAGTTATATCCACTGGGACGCCAAAATTTGTACCATCATTCTCTCACAGTAATCTAAGGGTAGAAATATGTGGCTTTTCCTCTGTCCTCTTTTATCACAATTCGGGGATATAGGATCTGAACCGTTCTGGTTTCCTACACCATTCTCAAGGTGTCGTATCAAAGTCTTATGCGCAAGTGAAGGCTCTCTTCTCCGAGGTAACCTCTTCCTATTGCCTGATGATCATTGCTTGCTTGTTCATTTAAGCTTTGTAATTAACACGACAGCTCGTCATTTTGTTCAATCAATGTTTAGACAACAAAATCTGAAAGGATAGTCTTTAGCTTAGAATTTTCCTTCTTAGATATTTCACCCTTTAAACTTGGTACTTTCTAAACAATAGTCATGTTTCAGGTCCCTATATTATTTAGAAATTTTCCAGAGTAATGTGCAAAACTTCTTTCCTGAAAGTTTCATTAGTTCGTTAATCACTATTCCTATGCAACATGTTTGCAAAAAGATCATAACAATGGATAAGAATAAAGCTAGTTCTGATCATAACTCAAATAAAACATCAAAGATGGCGAAAGCAAGGTAACAAAGAAATGGATTGAGAATGTGCGTTTTCACCAAAAGAAAGGAAGAAAGAAAGAAAATAAAAGAATGTATTTTCAAGAATACACATAAGAACTAGGTGCCCCAGTTATCGCAGCTTGAGTTTCTCTGTACAAACTTTCCGAAGACCCTTCTGAGTTTGACATGTGTTCAGGAGATCTGCAATACTCTGTCCATGTTCCAGGACGTTGCATATCCTTTCTTATTGGTTCAAGTAAAGCAAGATAATCATATGCCCCCGATCAAAATTTGATCCGCTCAATCCTGATGTTCCAATCCTGCCCAGTACTTGAGTCGCTTTTTTCGGGTTTTCGACTCAAGCCCTCTTTGGTCTCAAAGTGCCTTTTACGGGTTTTCACCTTAGCCTCTCCAAAGTTTTTTTTTTTTTCAAGTAAAGTATTTCTTGACGGAGTCTGCGTTTACAGGATTTGGTAAACTTTTGCCATCCATCTCGCATAGGATCAAAGCTCCACCAGAAAAGGCCTTCTTTACAACATAAGGGCCTTCCCAATTTGGCATCCATTTTCCTCTAAAATCTTTTTGCATAGGAAGAATCTTTTTTAGTACCAAGTCCCCTTCACGAAATTCTCGGGGGCGAACCTTTTTATTATAGGCTCGCATCATTCGTTTTTGGTACATTTGCCCATGGTGAATAGCTCTTAGCCTCTTTTCTTCTATTAGGTTCAACTGATCGTACCGAGATTGGATCCAATCGGCTTCATCCAACTGTAGCTCAGATAACACCCGTAGAGAAGGGATTTCAACTTCAATGGGTAATACTGCCTCCATTCCATAAACCAGAGAAAAAGGCGTTGCCCCAGTAGAAGTTCTAACAGATGTTCGATAGGCAAGGAGAGCAAATGATAATTTCTCATGCCAATCCTTGTAGGTTTCAGTCATTTTCCCCACAATCCTTTTAATGTTTTTATTGGCCGCCTCCACTGCACCATTCATTTTGGGACGATAAGGCAATGAGTTATGATGCTTAATTTTAAATTTGCTACAAACTTCAGCTATTGTGCTATTATTCAAGTTCATCGCATTGTCGGATATGATCCTCTCAGGCATTCCATATCGACAAATGATTTCCTTCTTCAAGAATTTGCTGACTACTGCTTTCGTGACATTTGCATATGAAGCAGCCTCCACCCACTTAGTAAAGTAATCAATTACTACGAAGATGAAGCGATGCCCATTAGAAGCCTTTGGTGATATTGGCCCAATAACATCCATACCCCACATGGAAAACGGCCAAGGAGAGGTCATGACGTGAAGAGGTGGAGGGGGCGCGTGTATTTTGTCTCCGTAAATTTGGCATTTGTGGCACTTCCTGGCATAATCAATACAATCTCCTTCCATGGTGGGCCAATAGTACCCAAATCTCATGATCTGTCTGGCCATCGTGAAACCACTGGCGTGCGTCCCACAAATACCCTCATGGACTTCTTCCAAAATTTTCTTGGCTTCCGCAGCATCCACACACCTTAACAGTACTTGATCCTTCCTTCTTTTATATAACACTTCTCCATCTAAGACATATTCAATGGCTATCTTTCTCAGAGTTCTTTTGTCATTCTCTGTCGCTTGATCAGGGTATTCCCGATTCTTCACATATTGTAGGATACTCTGATACCAAGGACAATCATCTTTTCCCTCCTCCTCAATATTGCAGCAATTAGCCGGGGTCTCAGAGATACTCATCTGAACAGGCCTCATTGCCTCAAGTCTATTCACCTGAATCATCGAAGCTAGAGTAGCTAAAGCATCAGCCATTTGGTTTTCCTCCCGTGGGAGGTAATAGAAGGTGATATCGTCAAACTCCTCAGCCAATTCAAGAACTAGTTTTCTATAACCGATTAGCTTAGGATCCCTAGTCTCCCACTCCCCTTTGAGTTGGTATATCACCAACGCTGAATCCCCGTATACTCTCAGTACTTTGATGTTCCGTTCAATGGCTGCACGAATGCCCATAATACATGCTTCATATTCTGCCATGTTATTTGTACAATCGAAGTCCAACTTGCTAGCAACAGGATAATGATCTCCACTTGGGGATACCAAAACTGCCCCAACTCCATTACCCGTAGCATTTGAAGCTCCATCAAAATTTAACTTCCATACGCGATCCATTTGAGGATTTTCTTCAGTATTCGCCACATACATCAAGTCCTCGTTTGGAAAATCGAAATTCAAAGATTCATAGTCCTCCAAGGCTCTACTAGCTAGGAAATCGGCTATTGCACTTCCCTTTATGGCCTTCTGACTGACATATACTATATCAAATTCTGAGAGCAAGATCTGCCATCTAGCCATTCTCCCGTTCAAAGCAGTCGATTCCATCATATACTTTAAAGGATCTAACTTTGAAATCAGCCAAGTCGTGTAATACAACATATACTGCCTCAGTCTTCGGGTTGCCCAGATTAGAGCGCAACACAACTTCTCAATTGATGAGTACCTCATTTCGCAATCGGTAAATTTCTTACTGAGGTAGTATATTGCCCTTTCTTTCTTTCCTGTCTCATCATGTTGGCCCAATACGCATCCCATGAAATTCTCCAACACTGTTAGATACAATATCAATGGCCTATCTGGACTTGGAGGTGATAAGACTGGGGTATTAGCCAAGTACTGCTTTATCTTATCGAAAGCCCTCTGACACTTTTCATCCCATTCACCCGGATTATGTTTCTTTAAGAGCCGGAATACTGGATCACATTTCTCTGTCAGTTGTGAGATGAACCGAGCAATGTAATTCAGCCTCCCTAGGAAACCTCGAACCTCCTTCTGAGTGCGCGGGGGAGGTAAATCTCGTATTGCCTTTACTTTGTCTGGGTCAACCTCGATCCCCTTTTTGCTAACTATGAAGCCTAATAACTTCCCTGATCTGGCTCCAAACGTGCATTTGGCCGTGTTAAGCTTGAGCTGAAATTTCTTTAATCTCAAAAATAACTTTTTCAAGACCTGAACATGATCTTCTTCCGTTCTAGACTTCGCGATCATATCGTCAACATAGACTTCGATCTCTTTGTGCATCATGTCGTGAAACAAAGTCACCATAGCTCTTTGATATGTTGCTCCCGCATTCTTCAATCCGAAGGGCATTACCTTGTAACAGAATGTTCCCCATAAGGTAATGAATGTGGTTTTCCTCATGTCTCCAGGATGCATCTTTATTTGATTGTATCTAGAAAAACCGTCCATGAAAGAAAACAATGAATAGCCCGCCGTGTTATCTACCAAAGTATCAATGTGAGGCAGTGGAAAGTTGTCCTTTGGACTAGCCTTGTTCAAATCCCTATAATCCACACACATTCGTACCTTTCCATCTTTTTTGGGAACAGGACGATGTTGGCTACCCAATCCGAATACTTGACCTCTTGTAAGAATCCAGCGTCGAATTGTCTTTTGACTTCTTCTCTTATTTTCAACACAATGTCAGGTCTCATTCTCCTAAGCTTCTGTTGAACGGGTTTACAATCCTCCTTTATGGGCAGACGATGCACCACAATGTTAGTACTTAGCCCAGGCATATCTTGGTACGACCACGCGAAAACATCCTTGAACTCTCGGAGCAAATTAATGAGGTCTTGCCTTGTCTTTGCGGTGATTTCAGTTCCAATTTTCACCTCCTTTCCATCCTCTAGGCTCACTATTTCTAACGATTCCCTATGAGGTAGGATATGCTTATCCTCTTGTTCCATCATTCTTAACAAGTCCGGAGATGCATCATAATCTTCGTCATTTTCAAAGTCGTGGGATCCCTCTGAACACACTTTTTGCTCAAAAATAGGCTCCGTGTTTGAGGCAGCGTCACTCATGTCATTGATATCTGAAGACCTATGAGGGCATATCAAAGAATATACCAAGAATATAAATTTATGAATATGTTTGTGCAAAAGAATTACAAATGAAAGAATTATTTGTAAGACAATCAACCAAATGAAAAATATAAAAGGAAAAAAATAACTGATTGAGATGAACGTAGACACGTATTTCATTAAAATAATGATATTTAGGCCCAATGCCTATTTCATAAAAGATTTCATATCGTTTCTAGGCCAACAAACAACAGGAATGTTTTGAGCATTACTCTGAATAAGCCCTAAAGACTACAGGGATTTCTTCAGCAGTCCAATTGTTTAGCTCGCTTCCAGGCTCATAAGGGCAGATCTCCAACAAAGCCCTCCTTTCCGTTGCTTCTATGGCGTTGGTATAAACATTTTCCAACATTCCTCCCATGCCGCTACCGGACACTCCACATTCAGAATGAATAAATCCTCCCGACACAAAAGATTTAGATATGTGGGGAAAGGTTAAAGGCTCACACTTAGCTTCATGTCCATTCAAA
The DNA here is from genome assembly GCF_007990345.1 of Gossypium hirsutum. Classification (NCBI taxonomy): domain Eukaryota; kingdom Viridiplantae; phylum Streptophyta; class Magnoliopsida; order Malvales; family Malvaceae; genus Gossypium; species Gossypium hirsutum. The sequence continues at coordinate 23,426,256 of NC_053434.1, read as the reverse complement.
CGCGCCCTTCTTCTCTCTTGTCTCTTCTCTACTTCTTTCTTCTTCTGTTTCATGTCTGGCTTGTACCCTAAACCAAATCTATCAAACTTTTCCTTCGGCATTGGTGCCTCAATCCTTCCCTGAAGATATTTTCCCAATCCTTTCCCGGGTAAGGCTCCTCTTCCTACCATCAATCGCAATCCCATCTCAGTGGTCCTGGATATTTTCGGTACTGGAATTCTATTTCCCTCCGCAATAAACATCGCGTTCACAAATTCTAACGACCGAAAAGAACATTCTAGTGCCTCATCATTGATGTCCACATAAGGTGCATCGCTAGTCATCATTGCGATAATATCCTCCTCTGCATCTATTGTTACCAAACGATCCTCCGATACCAACTTCACCTTCTGATGTAATGATGAAGGTACTGCCCCTGCTGAGTGTATCCACGGTCTCCCCAATAGACAGTTGTAGGAGGGTTTAATATCCATTACCAAGAAATCCACCTCATAAGTGACTGGGCCAATCCTTAATGGTACCTCAATTCTCCCCATAACCTCTTTTTTTGTTCCATCAAATGCCCTTACTATGCTCTGGCATGCTTTCATGTGCGAACTGTCTATTGGTAATCGACTAAGAGTGGACAAAGGCAATACATTTAGTGCAGATCCATTATCAACCAAGGCCCCCGGGAGTGTGTACCCTTTGCATCGGACAGTAACATGCAGGGCTTTAGTAGAACCTCTTCCTCCGGATGGTATTTCATCATCATTGAAGAAGATAAAATTGTCAGCACCAATATTGTTGATCAACCGATCCAGCTTGTTTACCGAAATATCGTCAGCCACATATGTTTCGTTTAGCACCTTTAAAAGTGCATTCCGATGTACTTCTGAGTTTAGGAGTAAAGCTAATACAGAAATGCGGGCTGGCTGTTTGTGCAGTTGCTCCACAACACTGTATTCACTGTGTTTCAAAAACTTCAAAAACTCCTTTGCCTCCTCTTCTTTTATTGGTTCATTTACCAATGGCTCAACTTCTACTGCTTTCCCTTTCCTCTGTTCTTTCTTCCAATTCTCTTCCCTGGACGACTCTGCTTGAGCGTCATGTCTTTTTCCATTGCACGTGTAAGAACCTATTTCCTGATTTCTTTCTGCTTCTTTTCCCAAAATGGTCACATTACACTCGTAATTCCACGGCACCATTTTGTTATCCCTATAAAAGAAATTTGATGGTTTCTGGATTACAATTTTCGGTGTTACCTGAGCCCTAACCTCATTACCCTTAGGGCGTGAGATAATGACCACAGGATGATTTATTTTTGGAGCCTTTGTTCCCAACTCTGTCGCGCATATGCTCCTCATTTCTTTCACATCTTCATAAAACCTCATCTCCTTGTTATCCATCATGCTTTGAACTAAGGCCTTGAATCCTTCACATTCTTGGATTTCATGTCCTGTTTCATGGTGAAATTCACAATAATTTCCCATCTCATGCCCTTTCTCAGAATCTGAAATAACCAACCCTCTTTTCGCCATTTCTTTCCAGACCCGTTTCAATGGAGTTTTTACTTCAGCAATGTCAGTCTTGACTTCTTCTCCCGTACCTTCGCTAACTATATTCACCCCCTTATCTGCGTGATTAGGTAACGGATTCTTTGCGTTAGGTGAGTCGTCAAGTTTGACAACACCTAAATTGATAAGTCCTTCTACTACCTTCTTGAAGGCCGTACAATTTTCTATCGAGTGCCCAGAAATTCCCGCATGATAATCACATTGCGCGCCCGTATCATACCATTTTGGATACGGGGGTTGTAGAGGACTCAAGTAACGAGGAGCAACAACATGTGCATCGAATAAAGTCTGATACAACTCCTTGTATGACATCAGGATTGGCGTGAATTGGGGCTTTTCAGTAGTTTGCCTAGCTCCCGACTCTTGTCTTGATGATCCCTGTTGATTAGCAACCACTTTCTTTGGCTGATTCACGGTAATTGACCTACCATAAGTATTCACATTATTCACTTCATTTTCTCTTTTCCTCGGGGGTGCCCTCCTATTATTTTCTCCTCCATCTATTTTTCCACTTTTAATGGCATGCTCAATCATTTCACCATTCATGATTATATCTGAGAAATTTCTTGAAGCGCTTCCCAACATGTGAGTGATGAACGGGGCTTTCAAAGTATTAATAAAAAGCGTCGTCATCTCTTTTTCCAAAAGCGGTGGTTGCACCTGAACCGCCACCTCTCGCCACCTCTGCGCATATTGTCTGAAGCTTTCGTTCGATTTCTTCTCTAAATTTTGTAGAGTTATCCTGTCAGGCATCATTTCTGAGACATGATTGTATTGTCTCAAGAAAGCCTGTGCTAAATCCCTCCAAGTAGCAATTTTAGCTCGGCTCAGCTGATTGTACCACTTTGACGCCGCTCCCGTAAGACTTTCCTGAAAGCAATGTATTAATAATTGATCATTATTAATATGCCCCGTCATTCTTCTACAAAACATAGTAATATGGGATCCTGGGCAACTAGTCCCGTTGTATTTCTCGAATTCCGGCATCTTAAATTTGTAAGGGAGCACCAAGTCCGGAACCAAGCTCAGATCCTTTGCATCTGTTCCATAGCTTTCGATGCTTTCTATTGCCCTAAACTTCTCTTCTATCCATTTCCATTTCTCCTCAAATTGTTTTGGAAATTCCTCCTTCGCCTTGTCCTTTTCAACCATCTCGTCAAGATCTGGGACCGCAATATTATTCGGGCTATCACCGGGATTAAAGCCCGCTCCGGGTTGAAAATTCATTGGGATTGAAGCATCGCCTTGGAACTGCTGGGGTCTAACCGACACAGAGGGTCTCCGCGAATGCAGCTCAGTCTGTACTTGCGCATGCGGAGGCGTGAAACCTGGAGGATAAAGTGGTTCACCATTGTTTTCTTCTTCACTAACAATCACAGGACCTTTACCCTTATCTACTCCCTTCAATAATTGCGTCATCTTAGCCACCAGATCATTTTGGGACTCCTCCATCTTTTGCACCATGTCACGCTGAATCTTTTCTATTTGCTCTTTCATTTGCGCCTGCAACTGGTCTTGCATTTCTTTTTGAAGTCGCTCTAGCTTCTCCAACCTTTGGTCCATAATTTTTGTCTTAGCTCGGGTGCCGTAACTTTGTTGGTTTTCCAGGTTAACTGAAATGATTTTATTCGATTAGGTTTTTTTTAAATGGTCATTAATGCATATGATGTGATGCAATGCATGAAAAGAATGCAAAGAAAAAGAATGCGTTGATTCTAAATTTAATTCTATTAGAATAATTTTTCTAGAAGACAGATTTTTTTACATGAAAATAGTTTACATATGTGGTATTGCCCTTCATAGTCCAAGTAAACGCTGATATTTTCTTCATGGTTAAACCCTGTAAATTCTCCAAAAGATGCCTTTGCTAGCTCCTTACTGCTTAATCTGAGCCTCGATCTCTTGCTCGCTTATCACCATGATATTCATCAAAAAGTGCCGGCTCTTGGATAATCTTCGTTGGCAATTAAATCAAGTCATGTATTCCTTCGTGGACTTCCGGCTTTCTCTCGTCATGCCTTCGTTGGCTTGAATCTCTAGAAATTACATCATGTATTCCTCCGTGAACTACCAGCTTTCTCTCATCGTGTTTACTCAGACTATATTCAGGTGACCGCACTATAATCCACTTTATCAAGAAATTCATTTCCTTATGACAAACTATTCTATTTAGGAATCGAATTTCGAATCAACACATTCTTTTCTTTGATGTAATGTAATGCAAATGCATGAATGTAAAAAGAAAGGAAGACATTGATTCTGAATTTAATTTCATTGGAACAACTTTTCTAGAAAACAAATTCCTTTACATAAAACGGACTACATACACGGTCTTTCTCTCATATTCCAAGTGAAGACACCTTTCTTCCTCTTCATATCTGGATCTTATGGTCGAGTCTGACGAATTCTCCAAGAGATGTCTATATTAACTCCTTTTTTGCTTGATCCAGGCTGCGACTCGTTGCTCACTTATTTCTATGATACTTTTCAGCTCCTTTAAGAAAGTCAAGACATGACAGCTCTCGAATAATCTTTGTTAGTTTCTGTCTTCAGGCAATGAAGCAAAGTCTTGTATTTCTTCACGGACTATCAGCCTTCTTTCATGTATTCACTTGGACCATATTTAGACAACCGTGTTATAATCCACTTTATCAAAAAATTTGTTTTCTTATGACAAACTGTTCTATTTAGCAATCAAATATGAATCAACACCTCCTTCCTAGGATGATGTAATAAAATGCAATTATAAACAAAAACAAAACACGTTAGTGCAGAATAAATAACAAATAAAGTAATTCGGGTTTGGAGTGGCTCTACGTAGGGTAGGCTCCTAGGTCTCTCTATATGTGGTTTGGTTCTAGAGTAAGGGTACCTGAACCAGCAGATTCCTCGATCCTCACCCATTATAGGCTCATACGGACCGAGTTCGATTCAGGGGGATACATTTCCCTATGGCCATGCGGAGATGAAAATCTCACGAAGACATAGGTACGGATATATCCCGAAAGCGATTCACTATCCCATGCGGAGGTGAAAACCTCACGAAGGCGTAGCTTCTCACTCCCACTTAAAAAGGGTATGACCAGCGGTCATGCAATGCAATGTGCAGAGGTATAAAATAAAATACAGAACACAATAAAAATATAACTCAAAACAAAAGAGATGCAATGAGAGGATCGTAAATTTAAATCGAATTTTCCACTTTCAACAGAAAGACAAGAAATAATCAACACGTGGCTTGACTCTCTTATTTCCCCAGTGGAGTCGCCAAGCTGTTGACACCATGTTTTGGATGAAAACGGGGTCGACTTGGATTTTGAAAAAAGAATGAAAACGGGAGTCGCCACCAATCCTTTTTTGATGAGGTGTGATCGGGTCACCTCAAAAAGTGGTTGTTTTTAATAAATGATTTAATTTTATGAAAACAACGATTTTGGTCTACGAAATTCAGAAAAAAAAGGTTCGGGAGTCGGTTACGCACGAGGAAGGATTAGCACCCTCGACACGCCCAAAATTGGTACCTTAGTTGATTATTTAATGTCTTTATGTCGAAAATTAAAAACTCGAAAAGAATTTAAAAATAAGGTCCTTCTTTATATTGCGTTATTTTTTTTTTAAAAAATTACTTGGATAAGTCAAAATGAAAAATGCCTTCTTATCTCGAATTAACAAGATGTCACATCCAGTAAGTTAGGACACGACACCTTGTATTTTTTGAGAGTAAGCTTTCCTTTTATTTTTTATTTAAACCTCATTTATTTTAATTTTAAAAGGATATTCGATTACTTAAAATCAACGAGAAAAATCGAATCTCAGTAAGTTAGGGCACGATTTTCTCGAATTTTCTAAATACGGAATATTGCCTTTACTTTCGAAAAATCCTCATATCGAGAAAACCACGTGTCATATCCAATGCGTTAGGACACAACATATTGAAATCCCGATAATGAGTTTTTATTTATGTTTTTTTATTAAAGAGCATTCTCGAGCATTTAGATTCAACAGAAAATTAGAACCCAGCACGTTAGGGCCCAATTCTCTCGAAGATCCCAAGTATCGAGTATTGCTTTTGTTTCCAAAATTTTCCTTTTTTACGAATTCGGGTAAAAATTGATCTGACGGAATATCAATTACGATAATGCGAGTAAAAATAATACGAGCGAAGATAACAAAAATAAATATATAAAAAATCAATTATATACAATAACAAGTAAATAAACAAAATAAAAAAAACTAAAACATTTTTAAAAAAAATAATAATGGACACATAAATAAATAGATAAACATAAAGTAAAACAATAATAATAATAAAGAGATGAATAAAATTATAAAAGTTTTAAAAATGCATGTATGAATTTTAAAAGATTTAAAATACAAAAAAAAACTATGTAGGTATATATATATAATGAAAATATGTATGTCTATACATATATATATATGTGTATGTACAAGAATTATAAAATATGAAAACATAATTACATATATATAAATAACATGCGCATGTATGTATATATATTACATAAAGACAAAAAAAATATAAATATGTATATTATAAAAATAAAATAACGTAAGTATGTACATACATTTATAAGTATATGAATTAAAATATGTAAATATATAAGTATATATATGCCTGTAGAAAATATGAAATATAAAAAATATATACTTAAAATAAATAAAGAATATGTACATGTATATATATAAATTATAATAAAATATTAGAATAAAAATGAAATAAAAATATTAAATATGAAAATATATATATATATATGTATACACGTACATAATAAAAATATATACTAATACATAATAATAATAATAGTAATACTAATAATACTAATAATATAAAAATAACAAGGATATTTAATAAAGATATAAAAATAAACGAAAAAAGGACTAAAATTGAATTAAAAACAAAGTTGTGGGGCAAATGTGAAAGGAAATAAAGAGAAATGGGCTTATTTGAGCGCGCACAAAACATAGGGGGACCGAAACAACAATTATTCCATTCCATTAAAACACAGCACATTAGCGGGGACTAAATCGAAAAGCGCGAGAAATTATGGGGCCAAATTGGAAACAAGAAAAATGACTTAATTGCAAAACCTTGAAAAAGCGGAAGGACTGCGCGCATAAATATCCCATTCAAATGAAAACACGCGGATCCTCTAGCGGGTCGGGTCGGATGGATCGGGCAATGGTCAAAACGACGTCGTTTTGAGGCTTAAGTGTAGCCCCCAAAACGACGTCGTTTTGGAGGGCTATATAAAGGCCTAAAATAGCAAAAAAAAATCATTTGGGAGAGGGAAAGAAAAAAAAGAAGAGAGAGAGGGAAGAGAGAAGGGAGAGAGAAGGGAGGGGGAAAGGGGAATCCGGCCAGGGGGGCCGGTCACCGGACGGCCACCGGAGGCTCGCCGGCGCCGGCGCCGGCCACCGAAAAGGTCAAAAAATATTTTTTTTTCTTTTTTTCTTTTTTTTTGCTTAATAATGCATATATTTTTATGTTTTAATATTTTTTTAGTATTTTTATGTAGAAAATAAACTCAAAACAGTAAAGAAAAAAAAAGAAAGAGTCACCTTAGGTTTTAGATTTGATTCTCCGATTTGGTGTTAGAGCCCCTGATAGTATATATATTTTCGAATGGTTCTTGTATTGAATCTGTTAATATTGAAAGAAAATCTTTTGTTTTCATAGCAAAAAATAAAAAATCCCCCCCCTAATGGTGAGATTTTCGGTTTTTTATAACCGATTACAAATGTTTATTTTCTATTTGTTTATTTCTACTTGGCTTCTTGCAGGTGGCCATGGCCGACAGTGGCATGGTGGTGTTCGGCGCAAGTGGGCAAGTGGGCAAGTGGGGGGTAGGTGGCTAGGGTTAGTGGGATTAGGGTTTCTGAATGCTGAGTTTAGGTTAATGGGCTGGGGTAGTTGGGCTTCGGGTTTATTGGGTTGCTATTTGTATTTTCTGGACAATGGGCCCAGCAAATTTGGGCTTCTACAATACATATTTCATGTGTTATTATTATTAATTAGTTATAAACCAAATATTTTATTATTTATTGTATATTATTTTTAAACACACATGTGTGCTTTAAATTTATGATTTCTACACGCATACACGTGTGATAGGATTTGTAGTTTTATTTTATATATTTTGTGATTTATGTCATATGAAAATTAAATACAATGTAACTATTAAAAAAAAGATCTATTTACACCTATGTAAAACTAAAGTGATTTTACACATTTACCTAATTTTTTGTACGATTAATATTTTAATAATCCAATTTTTGAGTTCATCAAGGTATTTGTACTTATCAATCATGTAAAAATTTGAATCAATCCAATACATCTACTATATTGATAAAAAAAATTGCCTATATTAATATATATTTAATAGTTGGAAGTTTTTTTTACATAAAATAAATAGTTAGAAAATTTTAATTTATATCAAACTTGACATACATGATTTATATAAATGGAATTTGGAAAAAGATGATTAACTTTATATTTAACCATTGTTTTTGTTGAGAAATTTAATAAAAGGAAAAAATAAAAGGCTTAAGGGTATAAAAGCTCTTAATTTATTTTAAAAAAAAGTAATTAAATCCTTACTTTATTTTTTTCACTCGATTAAGTACTTAAACCGACAAAATGCATCAAAAAGAGCTTTTTACTTGCAACTTTAATAGTTTTTTAACATTAAAAGAAAAAATTAACAGTTAACCTTTAAAGTTAATGACTCACCTTTTTTTTTAAATTATTTTCGTCATATGTCATTTCATGATTATAATATGTGGTGGGAAATGATTAAAATCAATAGAGTTATAAAATAATTATAGAAAATAAAAATTTATTAAAATTACAAAAAAATTAAAATTATAAAATGATATAAATACTTATAAAATTTGTAAAAAAATATTATAGAAAATTATAAAACAATTATAAAAATTAAAAAATTCTAAAAAAATAAAAATGTTATAAAATATAAAAGTTTACAAGAATTTTAAAAATATTTAGAAAATTATAAAAAGTATATAAATTTTAATAAAATTCTAGAAATTAATATTTTTTTTATAAAAATTACAATAATTTAAAAACTAAAATTTATCCAACGACAACAGTTGGGATATCACCAAACTTATCAGCTTATTCTGCTTAAAGTGCAACCACGTTTTAGCTCCACCTTCAACTTACTGTTCGACTGATGTAGTAAGAGGGAAGTTCAGCCTTTGGGAGAATATTGTTGTTATAATTGTCGATGATGCCATTGCCCTGACAAGTAGTTTGAAAAAATAACCTAAAAGTGTTGGTGGCGGAGAAGAAGTTGTAAACAAGCATCGTGATATCTAGATTGAAACCTGTTCAGTTGTTGAGTAATGCCTTAAAAAATGTTCACAATAATGGAGTAATCACGGGTCATTTAGACGATGTTATTATTTATTATGTTTGAGATTATTAAATTATAATTTTTATGATTTTTATAGTTGTTTTTAAATATTTTTTTATTTTATAATTTTTCTATTTGTAATAATTTATATATATTAAAAAATTTCTACATTATTTTATCAATTTTAAATATTTTATAATATTTTATTTTTACCTTTTTTGTATTTTAATAAGTTTTATTAATTTTTTATTGATAAAACTAAATATTTATAATTTTTCCCATCATGTATCACATATCACAACATAACACATGACAATTATAACTCAAAAAAGAAGAAAGAAAAAAAAGGTTTTTTTATGCATTTTTTACCATTCCAAGTGCCCAAATGAGGGGGGAAAAGAAAAGGAAAGAAGGGGTTTAATTAATTTTTTTAAGTTCAATGACTTCTTAAATTCCTAAATAATAATATACATAACTAGTTTTCTTACAGGTGCAATGCACTGTTTTGGTTGTATGTATAAATTAAAATATATTGTATTTATATTTAAATTTGATAAAAATTATAATGTTTCAAAAATATTAGAGAAATTAAAAATAAATAATATAAATGCTTAAGTATATTTAATTATTTCATATATTATATTTATATTATATTTAATAAATAATATTATATTTTATATTTAGATAAAGCAATTTTATAAAAAAAATTATATGTTATACGATGAAGTTAAATTTCTTAATTGTAAATTTGATAAATTTTATTAGTAATAGAAATTATAATGAAAAATTTAAAATATAATAAAAATAAAGGGTATTCATCTGTTGAAAAATGTCTCCAAAACTAATTTAATATACCTAATACATAACAAGGTATACAAATATTTACTAAAAAATAAAACAAGGTACACAAACATAATATTGCATCAAATGGCATGATTAATTTATTAATATGTCATTAATTACTTTCTAAATAATTAATTAAATTGATAATATTTTGTTTAAAATAGATAGTTAATTAAATAAATTATATTAGATTATATGAATAATATTTTGTTTTAAAATAAAACAAATAATAGCAAGGAATTTTAAAAACTATATAGATATTTACTTAAATAAATAAAAAATAATTAGATAATTTATCTATTTGATTAACATAAATAAATTTTATTTATTTAACTATATATTATCTATGTTATTATTTATTTTAATTTAAGTTTTAGCATAAAATTTTTACAAATGTTTATCTATTCAATAAAATTAATTGTTATTGTTAAGACGTTTTTCAAGAAGTACTTGCACCAGTCCAATTGGTAGTAGCACTAAGTACTCAGGAAATTCTCATGTTTGAGTTGGTAAATTTTGGCAACAAATTACTTGACTTCTTTAATTATTTGGAATATCAACTAGCTCATTCTTAATATTCAAATTTCATTTAGCAAGAGATCTTGGAGATTTGATTGAATTGGGTCGAAGCAATCACCATCCTTTAACTCATAGATTGAATTGAATCAAGCTATAGAAAGAAGTATAATCTAGATTATTCAAGCCTTATCTTGTGTTGTTTAGGAGATATTATTTGTGCAAGTTATCTTGCTAATTAGATGAGATAATTAATTGTAAAAGATATAGTATGTTAACAAGTCTTATTCACTTATATATTGTGAAGACTTATATAGGTTTTTGGTACTGATTGGGAGCACTTTATTTTTTTTAGTGAGGAATGTATTAGTTAATGCATTCACTGTAATAATCAATTGTATGGCTTGGTTAGTATCCTAAATTTTTAGGGGGGAAACATAGAGGGGAGATGTTTATATCTTATGTACAAAAATGAGAAGTCTAAACTGATGAGAGTTAGAGCTTGAAAAATATTGTTGTACAAGATGTTAAGATATCAAATATTGTATTTAGGCAAGACCCTACAGATGTAGGAAAATCAAACTGCGTAAACATTTCTTGTGTTGTGTATTTTATGCAATTTTCATTACTAGTGCTTAGAGCAGTTGGAACTACTCCAAGCACTGCTTGATTCTGCCTTCAAATAACAATTCAGACTAAAAAATTATTTTCAAATTACTCTAAAAATAATTATTGTCGAAACCATTTTTAAATTTGAAAACAAAAACGTGGATCGACTTTGAAAATGAAATATGGAGTCGCCACCAATCCTTTTTGTTTTGGTGTGATTGGTCACCTTAACAAAACATTTCCCATTTAAATCAATTTTGGCCTACGTAAATATGAGAAAACGGGTTCGGGAGTCGGTTACGTATGAGGAAGGATTAGCACCCTCACTACACCCAAAATTGGTACCAAATTGATTAAATACTGTCCTTATGTCTGAGATTTAAAAATGTTTTCGAAATGTGGTTCCTTTTATAAACATTTGAATAGCCCAAGTTGGTCGTCAAAATTCTCTTGTTTCAGAGGAATACAACATCACATCCAGCACGATAGGACATGATCCTTTATACCCTCGAAAACACGATAAATTTCAACTTCTAAAAGTTTATATGTTGAAAATCACAAAAGGATGCCTAATTATTTAGTCTAACGAAAAACCGAAACCCAACACAGTAGGGCACGATTCCTCTAATTTCTAGACATTGAACATTGCCTTATTTTAGAATTTAGAGAACATGAGTGAATTTCTAAAGGGATATTCAATTATTTTGAACAAACGGGAAATTGCAACCCAGCACGATAGGGCACGATTCCCCGAATTGCCAAACATCGAACATTACCTTCGTTTTAAAGAATTTTTAAAGATATGAGTAAAATTCCAAAGGAATATTCGATTATTTTGAACAAACGGGAAATTGTAACCCAGCACGATAGGGCACGATTCCCCGAATTGCCGAACATCGAACATTGCCTTCGTTTTAAAGAATTTTTGAATGAATAATTATAAAACTAGCTTAAAACGCATTAATTTGACTTGAAATAAAGTGGAAGAATTAATCTCAAAGATTTGGACCTTATAAAACAACGTTTCGTAAACCAAACGGAAAAAAATGATCATGGGATAATATACACACATAAGATACAATACTTGATGAATGAGGATAATATATCTTATTTAATCAACAAACAAAATAAATAATTAAATATAACTAACCTAAAAATATAACCCAATTTCAATCATGTATGGAGAATAATTGATATAACGATACCAAAACGAAAATAATAAGATAACAATTCATCACAACAAACAAAACAAAACAATACACACAATAATATACCACAATAATATACAAAGCCTAATATAACATAATCAATACAAGATGTACAAAACAAAATGAAAATTAAAAGAACAATATGGTATAAAACAAGTTTGAAATAATGATAAATGTGTAATATATAATATGAATTGATGATTTTTTAAAAAAAAACTAGAGATACATATGTAATCATTTAAATAAGTGTTATTGAATGAATATTTTTAAATCACATAATATATAAAGTGTTAAAAACATTTGTTAAAATACATTCAATAAAAGAAAATTTGAATAATATACGTAATATAAAAGAATAGTAAGAATGCAGGATAAAATATAATCCTAGGAAATACACACAATAGATTTACAAAAACATATATATATGCATAAATAGATTTAGAAATAATTATTTGCAAAGAGAACATCCACTTAATAATGAATTTAATATTAAATTAATTTTATTATAAATTATATATAATAGACTTAAAAACATACTTTTATGTACAAAGAAAACTATAGGTATAAAATACATGGATTTAGTAATATATATATAGATTAAACATAGGCATCAATAAATATATATATACATATATAATAATTTAAAGGATATATTATGTAGGATTATGTAATACAATATAAGAATAAATTTAAAAGAAATTATATGTATAAAATAATATAAGATTAATAATATGCATGAAATAAAATTAACTTTATTATAAAATATATATATGTATAATAGTGTATATAAAAAACATTACAATAGTGATTTTAAAAAACAAAATAAAATCATTAAAAAAAACTTAAAATGTAAAAAAAAAACAAGTAAACAAGGATAAAAAAATGTTGAATGTATCTTAAAAAATGATAATGAACCATAAAAAAAAAGGGAAACTCAATTAAAATAGAATTAAAATGGAAGGGGCAAATTATAAATGAAATGTGTAACACCCCTAACACGTATCCGCTGCCAGAACAGGGTTTCTGAGCATTACTACCATTTACAGATCACTAAAAAAAATTTAAATACTTACCGATTCAATGCATCATATAAATAAATATATTACCATTCAATCAACAGTTTGACAGTTGTATAAGCATCAAACAGCAACATTGTTAGTATACTTGCACATATCTCATATAAATTCAACACTGATATATCTATTTTCTCGACATATCGCACTTGAGTTTAATAATAGTCTCAATTACATCATTTCCTTGTATCAACATATCAAAGATAATCATATATATACATGTCATGAAACATATCATGCTCTTACCGTTTCTTCATAAGCATATATCATTCATTTCATTATATCAATATTTCATGCTCCATCATTTCCATATATTTTATGTATATTTATTCCGGTAATAGCTTATATCAAACTTAACATAAATTATATTTCATGTACTTATACTTATTTCGTTTATCTATCTTCATAATTATTTCATATAACCATTCGTCATCTGATACATATTACCTGAATATCAATTGTTCAACAGATGTTAGAGCGTCTCCCATCCACGGTCTTATTTATCTTTGACATGATGCCATAGTGTCTTTCAACTATGGTCTTACTCATTTTCTGTCATGTTGCCATGGTATCTTTCAACCATGGTCTTGTTCATTTCATATCACGTTGCCATGGTATCTTTCAACCATGGTCTTACACATTTCATATCAGGTTGCCATGGTATCTTTCAACCATGGTCTTACACTCAGGTTGCCATGGTATCTTTCAACCATGGTCTTACACATTTCATATTAGGTTGCCATGGTATCTTTCAACCATGGTCTCACACATTTCATATCAGGTTGCCATGGTATCTTTCAACCATGGTCTTACACTCAAGTTGCCATGGTATCTTTCAACCATGGTCTTACACATTTCATATCAGGTTGCCATGGTATCTTTCAACCATGGTCTTACACTCAGGTTGCCATGGTATCTTTCAACCATGGTCTTACACATTTCATATCAGAGAGCACACTCCCGCGAACCTCATCCTTACAGTGGGATTACCAGTCCAGGCTAAATCCCCTGTAATATAAACTCATAGAGTATTGTCGGGATTACCAGTCCAGGCTAAATCCCCTGCAACGACAATTACTCTAATGAGCTTGGATCTGAATTACCAGTCCAGGCTAAATTCAGACCCTAATTCGGATTACCCGTCCGGGCTAAATCCATTTTACACATATTCTTCGGGAGGGCTATATCAGGATAGGATCACCCGTCCGGGCTAGATCCTTTTTACCGTCAATTCCTTTTCAGAGATCCATCGAATTTTTCTTTCATTCAACCGGGATTTCTTCTCCTTTTATCAAATTTATCAATGTTTCATAAATTTTCATACAATGAACATTCAAATCATATTCACATAAATAACATACAATCTCAAGCATTTAAGAATATAATTCAAGTTACAAGAACTTACCTCATTGCTTGTTTGTGTTTATAATTTCATTAATCTGATATCTTTTCTTTTCCACGATCAAGTCTCATATTTGAGTCGTCCGGATCTTTATAAATAAATTTGATCATCATTTTCATTCATTTCATATTCTAATGCATTTAATTAATGCTCTAGGCAAAATTACCATTTTGCCCCTAAACTTTTAATTAATGACGATTTCATCCTTAGAGTCAGGAAAATAAATTCTTGCAATTTAATCCTTATTTCCAGCTATTATTCTCATATATATTGATAACAATCCATGAATTCTATAAATATCAGAATTTTTTTCATAATTTCAACACTTTTCAATTTAATCCCTAAAACATGTTTCCCCCGATCTTGAACTAAATTAATAATTTCATTCAATTTTTTAATTTAAATAATAAAATAATCCATTTCATGCAATTTGGTCATTTCTGACATTTTTACAAAATTACCCATAAAGTTTTACTTTTATTCAATTTAGTCCCTAAGCCTAAAATATGCAAATTAGCCATGCTTAATGAATATTCATATATGTTTTCCTCCTCCTCCTCTCCATTCCACATCCTTGATGTATGTAGCACACTTGTAAGTAACATTATCTATAATCTTTATTATTTACTTTTATGAATATTCAAGCTGTCCATCTGTGTCATAGTCACTAAATCATTTATATCTGGAGCTATAGGACTCCAAATTAAGATCCGCTAATTTTCCCTGAAACTAGACTCATATATCTTATCACCATAAAATTTTCAGAATTTTTGGTTTAGTAAATGAGTACAGTTTATTCTTTAAAGTTACCCCTATTCTGCTGTCTGACAGTTGTGACCCTTCTTCACTAAAAATTAATTATCTCCTTGTACAGAATTCGAATGATGTTCATATTTGTTTCTATTGAAAATAGACTCATTCAAGATTCTAAACATATAAATTTAAGCCCCTAATTATTTTTATCCAATTTTTTTTTATTTTACAAATTCAGAACAGGGGAACCCGAAATCATTCTGACCTTGTCTCACAAAATTCATCATATATCATGATTTAGAATTCCATTGCTTACATAATTTCTTCTATAAGAAACTAGACTTAATAAGCTTTAATTTCATATTTTATTCATTCTGTAATTAGATTTCTACAATTTTTGATGATTTTTCAAATTTAGACTACTGCTGCTGTCCAAATCTGTTTTGGTACAAGATATTAATTACCATGTTATAACATCCTTATTTTCTTTTTCTACACCATTTCTCATCACTTTCTCTTATTTTTTCTTCACTAACATATCAAGAACATAGGACCTTATGTAAGAAAACTCTACTATAACATTATTTCCATGCTTTATCAATAATAACAAACTTAAAAACATATTGAAATCTTGATGTACTTACCTTTTCTTATTGACTTCAATCTTTAACTTGATTTTTCTCTCTCCTCCAGCTTTGATTTCTTGAATCCAACTTGATATTCTTGCTCCCCATCATCTCCTTGCTATCTTTCTCTCTTGATGGCTATGGAAATTCTTTCAATTTTTAGGTAAAAATAATGAATTTTTGATGGAAGGACTAAATTGTAAAGAAAGCAAACTTCTTTTCTTCTTCTTATCTTACGTTAGTTTGCATGGGAAAGGAAATGTGTTGATAATTCTTCATCTTTCCTTCCTTTTATACTAAATAAATAATAATATAATAATAATAAACATATCATAAAATATTAATAAAATAATATTTATCTAATTAATTAATTTAAAATATCATCAACATAATCATTACATTCTAGAATTCTCTCTCTTACTAATTGACCATTTTGCCCTTAATGATCTTTTAGAATTCCATCCTTGAGTCATCATTTAATTTGGTAAAATTGCGATTTAGTCCCTCATAATTTTTTTACCTATTCAATTTGGTCCTAATTCATCAATTTTTCTTGGTTTCTAGATCATTCCACCCTTAAAATATTTGCACCATTAGTCCTTCAACTTTTTTATATTTACACTTCAACCCCTTAAATTTTGAGTATTTAATCTTGTGCAACAAGACTTTTCTCATCTTTGCAATTTAGTCCTTTCTTGAATTAATATATCATAATATACTTCTCAATATTGACATCACTCAAAAATTCCCTTTTTGTCACTTTATTTCCTTATTTTACTATATCACGGATAATATTTTACTGTAAAAATTTTCGGGGTATTACAAAATGAACTGTTAAAATAAAAAGGGGACCAGCATGCAACATGTGCGAATGCGCAGGGACCAAATCTGGAAATAATCCTGACCCTAAAACGTAGCGCTGAAGCACGGACCAAAGTGCAAACATGTGCAAATTACAGGGAAAATTTAAAAAAAAACAAAAGAAATGCAAATATGAGCTGATTGAAATGCAACGTAAAAGGGGAAGGGCTTATATCACAAATAACCCATTTGAAGCACAAAGGCGCGGGTTCGGGTCCTGGAACGGGTCGACCCGCAGACCCCCTCCCCTAAACAGCGTCATTTTTAAATCAACCATTAAAACTTCTTTTCATTTATTTCTTTCTTAAAACACAGCAAACCCTTTAATTCAAATGAACCAAAATTTTGATTTTTGCTAGGGTTTCATTTAGCAGCCGCCAAACCATCATCTAACTTGATGATCGATGGTGCACTAGCAGTGTCCAGATCTTGCCAACGAAGGCCACGCCCATAGAGATCTGGTAAGCTATTCTTTCTTTTTAAAAAAAAACCTTTAAATCCAACATTATTCTTAAAAACGTAGCAAAATTCGAAGGGAAATGCTTCAACACCATTCGACCCTCGCCCGTATCTCCATACTTCTGAGATATTTGGGCTTGCATAGGTATCGTTTCAGGTATTTTTCCATTTTTCTCATGCGAAATATTGCAAACAAATCGAAAAAAAGGAAAGAATCCAAAAAGGAATATGAAAACACCTCTTAAAAATTGCTTTCGAAATGCTCTTTTTTGATATCTTGTGTGCGTAACCTTACAAAGATGAAATCCCTTGGCTTTATAGCCAAAGGGATAAAAATGATAGAAATAATCAAAAAAATACAATATCTTTGTTTTTGTTTTTGTTTTGCTGTTCGTTCGTCCCTTTTTGCAAGTACGGGGTGTGCGTGGCGCGTGTATGGGGGCTGTGTGCTGGCGTATGGAGGCGTGGGCGTGGCTGCTGAAGTGCTAGAGCGTACGGAGCTGCGGGTTGGGGCCTGGCTGCGGCGCAAGAAGCAGAAACCCTAGGGTTTTTTGTTTCTAACATGTTTTGGGCTGTTCGGGCCTTGAATTTCTTGGGCTATGTAATTGGATTTTGACGGACTGTTAATATTTGGATTAATTTTTTTTTGGTCTTGTTTAGTTATTATTTTTATTGTGAATAGGGCCACGACACAATTGGCCTACTACAATTATTTTATATGTATATTATCTTAAATAATATTATCCTAAGAATAAAATTGAATCCAATAGAAGTTAATTTGATTCATTAAAATAGAACAAAATATAAAATTATAAAATATTTTTAATATTAAATAATCGATTTTAAATTTATTAAATACTTTTAAAAATATTCTATAATTACATCACTTTTTAATTTATTAATGATTTTAAACAAAAATTAATATTATAAAAAATAATCTAAAATAAATATACACAACCGTATATCGTACAAAAACGTAAACTAATAGTTTTATATATTATAGACTATAAATTAAATTATTATAGATTATTGATTTTTATTTTTTATTTTTTCACCAATTGATATAATATCAGACTTGACTTATATTTAATATACATATAGTTAAGATGGATACTGACTTTTTGGATCTTAACTAAAGCCAACTTATCTCACTTAGTAACCAAAATTTAATGATAACGTTAGTTTCTTCTCTCATCTAATTAACTGTAATTTAATTTTGATGCGTAATTTGTCAAATTTCTCTGTACATTATATCATCTCTAATAAATGAACATAGACTGCAAAAAATCTACAAAAATATATGCATAGCATTAAAATTTCAAATTAGTCTTTAAAAAAATCATAAAAATATATATATATGGGTGGTGTGGCAGCACACGTGAGTACTGTGGACGTGGCTGCCAGAGCCAGTGTTGTCGTCTCTTCATTGCAACCCTTAGTGGTGTGAATATGTTGGCAGCATTACCACTCGAGACCTTTTTAATGAAATGCTTAAGTATCGAAATGATGCAAGATGTCCCAGCAATGATTTCTATATTTAGGATGCTTTCATTACTGCTGTTGGATTTTTAAAGGATTTCGTATAACCGGAGACCTTACAACTAGAAAGAGGGAGCTCGCAATTTTCTTTAGTCAAAGCTCTCATGAAATAACAGGTGGATGGCCAACTGCACCACATGGTCCGTATGCATGAGGAGCTCTTGACAGGCGGTATTTCGGACGATGACCCATTCAATTGATTAAGTTTCTTAATCTGTTGATAATTGATATAATATATGATAAACTGTACTTGGTCCAAACTTCAAAACTTTTTATTTGAGTTATTGAAGTATCTGTATTATATCAATTATGTTTTTTTTGTCAATTCAATTGTTGTAGGCCAATTTTAACCCATTTATATCAAAACTCAATTTAATTTTACCTAACTCACCAAAATTAAACCCAAAACCCAAAATCTTAATTATCCAAAGTCCAATTTACATCAAAACCCCAGTGACCCAAACCCTAAGCCCAAATTAAAATAAAAAAACCCTAACTCACAACCTAAACTTTTCTCAACTAAATCCTAGTATTTGCCACCACCAACTCCACTAGCCACACTTGCTCCACCACCTACTCCATTAGCCACACTTGCTCCACCACCACTTGTACCTACAAATGAAGACATAAACAATAAAAAATATTTTGTAAATGGCTATATAAGCCTTCTCATATTTTGTATTTAGGGGAAGAAGAAGTTTTGGGGGAAAAAGTTATTGTAAAGGATTTTTGAGAGGTTTTTTTAGAGTAATCAAGGAGAAGAGTTATTGTAAAGGCTAGTTTTTGGATAGGCTAGTTTTTTTTTGGAGATTAATCAAATATCAAAGCAAAAGAGGTTTCTTGGTCTATTCTCATTTTAAGTTCTTTGTTTGCTTATTGTTTTCCTTTCATTTTTATTTTGTTTCTTTTATACGAAAGTAAAAATAAAAGGAGGAAGCTTTCCCATTTTTACCGAAAAAGTTTTTTTTGAGGTCCGGCTGCCGTGTACGGTGGCACCGACAGTAGCCGGCGGCGGTCCGGTGACCGGCCTTGTGGCCGGAAATCACCCACTCTCTCCCTCTCTTTTTTTGTTATTATTATATTTCTTAATATTATATTATATATATATTCTTTTAATATATTAGGTATATTCTAAATTCTATATTACGTATATATATTATACTATTTTATGTATATATCTTCAATACTATATTATTTATATATTTTTTTTCTACATGTTATCTTATGTATATATTTTAATTATATTATGTATATATTTTTTACACTATATTATGTACATATTTTTTTATATCTATTTTATACATATGTATATATTATATATATCTTAACATTACTAGTTATATTTTCACTATTTTATGTATATACTTCAAACACTATATATAGTATATTTCTAACACTATTACTATTTATAAATATATATATTTTACGTACATACTCTTAATATCTTTATTATGTATATATTCGTTGTTTTTATTTCACATTGGATACTATTATTACGTTTAATATATCGCATGCATTGTTATTGTTTTAATATTGTTGTCATATTTATTATTTGTTTCAATGTATTTCCAACTCGTTTATTTTTGTCTCCCGCCTATTTTATATCATTTTGTTGTTCATTACTTTAAAGATTTTTATTCATGTTTTTACTAATTTCAATAAATAAGGCAATGTTTTGCATTTTGGAACATCGAAGAATTATGCCCTAACTTACGGGGTTTCGGTTCTCTTATTGGTTCTAAATAGCTAAATATCCTTTTGAGTTTTGAAATGCACAGATTTCCAATTTAAATTAAAAGACGACCTTGTGCTCGGAAATTCATGGTATTGTGTCCTAACTTATGGGATGTGATACTCCGATATCTCGAGATAAGGAAATCTTTAAACAAATCGATTTAAGCTAATTCAAGAATTTTAAAATCAGTATTAATAGAAAAGATCGTATTTCAAGTCCCTTCCCGATTTTTAATTTTCGACATTAAGACACTAACTAATCAATTCGGTACCAATTTTTTGGGCGTGTCGAGGGTGCTAGTCCTTCCTCGCACGTAACCGACTCCCGAACTCATTCTCTCAAGTTTCGTAGACCAAAAGCCCTGTTTTAGTAAACTAAAATTGATTTATTAAAACAAAGGTGATCCGGTCACACCTGATAAAAGATTGGTGGCGACTCCCGTTTTAATTTTCACTTTCAAACAAAGTCGATCCCCGTTTTCAAAAGAATGGTTTCGACAGCTTGGCGACTCCACTGGGACTTCGAGAGTCGAGCTTTAAATTGATTATTTTTTTGTCTTTTGTCAAAATCAAAAATCGATTTTAAATTTACTGCATTGCATGTTGTCTGTTATTTTCGCGACTCTCTTCATAATATGCTTGCTTTAAGTGGTTTAATTCTTTGAGGTATCTTTGCATATCGCATCGCATTATTGGTCGATTTCACTCTCTTAAGTGGAAGTGAAAAACTACTCCTTCGTGAGGTCTTCACCTCCGTATAGGATAGTGGATCGCTTTCGAGATACATCCGTACCTGCGTCTTCGTGGGGTTTTCACCTCCGTATAGCCGTAGGGAAATGTATTCCCCTGAATCGAACTCGGTCTGTATGAACCTATAATAGGTGAGGATCGAGGAATCTGCTGGTTCAGGTACCTTTACTTTAGAACCAAACTACATGTAATGAGCCCTAGGAGCCTACCCTAGGTAGAACCACACCAAACCCTAGTGGTTACCTGATTAGGTGCTTATTTACTCACTATTTGCTTTGAATTCTATTCTTTGTATATAATACTAACTTCTTGTATTTTGATCATTTTCGCATGACATTTCATCATAAAAGGGTGTTGATTTACGTTCAGTTACTAATTAGAAGAGTTTAGCATGGAAAAGGATTTCTTGATAGAATGGAGGATAATGCGGCCGTCCGAGTGTGGTCTGAGAGAACGCAACAGGAGAAAGGAGATAGTTTGACCGAGGGATATGAATCGGAGTTGTGGGATTTCACTCACATCAATGTGACTCAGAACGACCTGCAAGAGTTAAGGGATATATGGAATAGTTGGAATGGCGAAGTCAAACAACTCTTTTACTGTAACTACGGTGACCTACCGTATTTGCTCGATGTAAAGGTGGACAAGTACTTGTTCTGGCCCTTACGCAATTTTAGAACCCCACTTACAGTTGCTTCACTTTCGGATGAGTTGATTTAGTACCTACGGTGGAGGAATACATGGCATTACTTAATTGCCCGAAGATTCAGGCTGATAAGGCCTATTCAAGACCTGTTAATATCCCTCCCTTTTTGAAGAAATTGATGAATATCACGGGGATGAGCGAGCAATGGGTTGCAACCCGCATCAAGCAAAAAGGGGATAGTAAATGTATTCCTTGGAGGAATTTGAGGGATTTTATTCTTGCGCACCCGGATTCGAAGAAAATGGTTGATGTTTTTGCCTTAAGTCTCTACGGTTTGATCGTCTTTCCTAAAGCACTTGGACACATAGATGAAGCCGTCTCAGATTTATTCGATCGACTTGATAAAAGTACCACACCCGTCCCGACAATTCTAGCAGAAACTTTTCGATCCTTGAATACATGCCGGAGAGCGTGTGAGGGAAGATTTATTGGTTGCGCACAGCTTCTTTTGGCTTGGTTCCAAAGTCATTTTTGGAAGGTGGAGAAGGTCTCCTATCGGGTATTCTCTAAGGATTATTCCCCATTAAGAGAATTAGTGGCCACATCGAGCGGGACGACATCTCCGAAGAAAGGTGGATAACTATTCTCCAAATTTACGGACCGAAGACATTGAATGGAGGGCTCCGTGGTTGATTCCTGACGAGATCTTATATAGGTGCGGTGATTTTGACTGGGTTCCTCTGGCTGGAATATGGGGAGCCATTGGATACGCTCCACTGATGGTGTTAAGGCAGTATCGATCAAGGCAGTTTATATCGGTGACACAAGGGTTGGCACAATGTGAGTTGCCCTATAAAGACAACAATTATAAAAAGAGGGTTCGCGAGATATCAGATGCATGAAACCGAACTCGAAGAATGAAAGGATTCACTGTAGGCCCGATGATGACCCCCAAGTATGAATGGTGGTGGGGTAGGAGAGTCAACGACAACATCCCTAGGCAGAATCAAGGGAACACACAACCGATAGACGATCATTTACGGGTCATCCCATCCGAATTAGAGATCATTAAGCAAGATTTTGAGAAAAGAAACTTGGAGTTGGGGGAGAAGATAGAGCAGCTAGAGAAGATAAAATGAAGTTGGGGTTAGACGTCGATATCCACAAGCTAGAGGCTGAGAAGTTAAGGAAAGGAAATAACAAGGCCGAGGAAGATTTAAATAGTCTGAAAACCGATTACAAGAAGCTTCGTATAACAATAAAAACTGCCGGATTAGGTAAAATGTCGGAGCAATGGCGTCAAGAGATTAAAGAGGAAAAGACTAGAGCCGACCATTGGGAGAAAGATTTCAAGATGCCCGAGTACGAGAGGAAAATCTGAAGAAGAGTTTGTTAGAAACCCAAAATGAAAAGGAGAAGTTACGAGCTCGGGTGCCTGAATTGGAAAGATTACTTCAGCAACATCGTAGCCATAATTCGATAATTAAGCTAAAGGCTAGTCTAAGCAGGATCGAAGAGTTGAAGAGAAAATAGAAGAACTCGAGACTGCACAGCGATAGCAAATTCGAGTGGACTTCTTGAGACAAACAACGACCTTACGAGAACAGCTTCACCACTCTCAAACCAGATTAGATATAGACTTTCATGGCGAAGCTATAGCTCAGGTTCGGGAGATAGCTGATCTTCAACCTTGGTAGTCGGCTGTATATTGAGTTAAGTATAGTCGGATCAGACGAGGCCGAAGCTAGCTTGCTCTAGGAAGTAGACTTTGGCTTAGGGCGAATCGTATATGATCATCGTCTAGTAAGAATTTCTTCTAGGTTCAATAAAATGAATCACGCCTCTTTTTGCATTCATTATCCATTCTTGCATATACATATCATATCATCGCTAATGTTAGAATCATATATTCGCAGTTGCAACACTTCAAATCTGGAACCACGCCATTCGTATAAAACGCGTCGCAAGTAGAGCAATGGAGCTGAGTTCATGAAAGAATCGAAGGATGGAAAGAGTCCGAGGAATTACAAGAACACTGGCTAGTACAACAAGAACGAGGGATTTGATAGTAAGATCTCGAGGGGATCACTTGACAAGGATAAATGGCTGATGATGGAGATGTATTAGTTTTGGTCAAAGGAAAGGACCATGCAGACCCGACAGTATGGAACTCACAAGATTAATCAGACATGAATCACGATCTAATCCAGAGA